>NC_084754.1:40820080-40842580 GCF_033978785.1 Entelurus aequoreus
ATATATATATATATATATATATATATATATATATATATATATATACATATATATATATATATATATATATATATATATATATATATATATATATATATATATATATATATATATATATATATATATATATATATATATATATACACACAGCATTCTTGTATGTCATTACTTTAATACTGCATGTGGGCTTTAGCAATATTTTTCAGAGTCGTCCAAATGGCAATTCATCATATGACGAGACATGAGGGGAAAAAAGGCTTCCTGGGTAGGCAGACAGAGATAAGACTTGTCATCACCATGGCAATATTGCCTGCGTGGAGTATTTTTAGTGTTGGGAAAGGCAAATTTAGTGTGTTTATATGGCGTCAATCTGTAGGCAGGTTTGCGCGCTGAAAATAGAGTGTATTATTGCAATGCCTTATCTCAAATATCAATATTGGCAGTGCGATGCCCACGCAGGCACAATGCGCACACACATATACTGCAAACACATGACACATCAGCTAGCATTTGTGTAACAATGGACCACCATCCAGCCTCCACTCCCGCCTAACACACACTTAACTAATAGCAGCCTTTCATCAGACAATATACAGTATGACTCACTCATACAATGCAACATTTTTATGGGTCAAACTGCTTTCAAATTGTTTAAAAAGAAATCCCATGGGGAAAAAAAAATGTTTTTTTTTATTCCAATCCTAAAGGGGAACTGCACTTTTTTGGGAATGTTCCCTATTGTTCACAATCATTATGAAAGACATGACGACGGATGGATTTTTTGTTTATCCATCCATTCATCCATCTTTTTCCGCTTATCCGAGGTCGGGGTCGCGGGGGCAGCAGCCTCAGCAGGGAAGCCCAGACTTCCCTCTCCCCAGCCACTTCGTGCAGCTCTTCCCGAGGGATCCCGAGGCGTTCCCAGGCCAGCCGGGAGACATAGTCTTCCCAACGTGTCCTGGGTCTTCCACGTGGCCTCTTACCGGTCGGACGTGTGCTAAACACCTCCCTAGGGAGGCGTTCGGGTGGCATCTTGACCAGATGCCCGAACCTTCTCATCTGGCTCCTCTCCAGTAGCGGCTTTACTTTGAACTCCCCCCGGATGACAGAGCTTCTCACCCTATCTCTAAGGGAGAGCCCCGCTCATTTTGGCCTCTTGTACCCGTGATCTTGTCCTTTTGGTCATAGCCCAAAGCTCATGACCGTAGGTGAGGATGGGAACGTAGATCGACCGGTAAATTGAGAGCTTTGCCTTCCGGCTCAGCTCCTTCTTCACCACAACGGATCGATACAGCGTCCGCATTACTGAAGACGCCGCACCGATCCGCCTGTTGACCTCACCATCCACTCTTCCCTCACTCGTGAACAAGACTCGGAGGTACTTGAACTCCTCCACTTGGGACAGGGTCTCCTCCCCAACCCGGAGATGGCACTCCACCCTTTTCCGGGCGAGAACCATGGACTCGGATTCGGAGGTGCTGATTCTCATCCCAGTTGCTTCACACTCGTCTGCGAACCGATCCAGTGAGAGCTGAAGATCCTGGCCAGATGAAGCCATCAGGACCACATCATCTGCAAAAAGCAGAGACCTAATCCTGCAGCCACCAAACCGGATCCCCTCAACGTCTTAACTGCACCTAGAAATTCTGTCCATAAAAGTGACAAAGGGCAGCCTTGGCGGAGTCCAACCCTCACTGGAAACGTGTCCGACTTACTGCCGGCAATGCGGACCAAGCTCTGACACTGATCGTACAGGGAGCGGACCGCCACAATCAGACAGTCCGATACCCCATACTCTCTGAGCACTCCCCACAGGACTTCCTGAGGGACACGGTCAAATGCCTTCTCCAAGTCCACAAAGCACTTGTAGACTGGTTGGGAAAACTCCCATGCACCCTCAAGGACCCTGCCGAGAGTATAGTGCCGGTCCACAGTTCCACGACCAGGACGAAAACCGCACTGTTCCTCCTGAATGATTTTTTGTTTAATGGATTCTAATTATTAAATGAATGCGCCTCTAACAGAGCCTATGGAAGCCATTCAATTATGCCTATAAAGCCCCTAAAAAACATCCAAACACCTCCATTGAGGTTTTATAAACATGATGTAAGTATATATGTAATGAAAAAACAGGCACATTTATAATAACATTTACTATTTACATATTTTGATAATTTTAAAGCATATGCGTCGCATTAATTTCCAATTTTTTTTTTCTTCATGATTGATTATTACTCACTGCAGACATTATGAGAGCCAACAAACATAACAACACATCATTTACTGTACAAGGTCTGCTGTCATTAGGATGCCGACTACTGGGATTTTCATATATTACCATTTAGATGAAAAATTACTTTTAATCATCGAAAATAAACAAGGTGGAGGGTTAGGGGAACCAAGCGTCTTTTCGTGTCGTTTTCGCCATTTCCGGGTCATAAATGGCTGTCAAAGTGTCTGGACTTGTTGAATACGTCCTCAGCCTTTTTCTATCCAGGTGAGAGGCATGATGTATGATCTACAATCAACTTTCAGGGAGCAAGGAAGCGAGGAATCTCCTTGCAAGTCGATCATGTCGAAATTGTACACAAGCTTGATCAGGTCGCCACTATAAATAGTTGGTCTGTGTTAGCGCTTATAATAGCAATATCACCAATACTTGGTTGATATTCAAGTCACAAAATGTAAATGGAGTATTGTCGCCGCTTTTTGAATCGTTATTTATTGGATTTTAGGGGCTCCGCTGTAAGCAGACTTTTATTTATGTTTATCTAATAGTTACAATGCATTAAAACAAAAAATACATTGGTCATCATGTCTTTCATTATGATTGTGAACAATAGGCAAAATTACCCCCAAAATTGCAGTTCCCCTTTTAAACTGTGGCCATCATGAATAATGTATTAATTGAATAGTATTGTTTTAATCAGGATCAGCTTTATTGGCCAGTTATGATTAACACACAAGTAATTTGGCTTGGCAGACTCTGCTCTCCTTGAACAATGTAAACAATAAATATTAACAATGAATTGGAGTACTTCAATAAAGAATATTAAATCACATTTTAACTCTGTAACTTTCATACAGGAATAAAGTGATGTTTTAGGAAGCTAAAACCAAGTAAAACTACTTGAGAAAACGGGAATATATTTGCAGAGAAATGCTGCCCTAGTGGTCGTGTAGTGTTTAGGGATCGAATTCTGTACATTTAGAGGTACTAACCGAATTCTCTCGGTATTAAAATCAAACGATACCATATTTTCTTAACTGTGTTTGTCCAGTTGCAGGCTCAACACTGACTCAAGCAGTTGACGGGGAAACAATATATGAGCGTATATATACAGTATATATATATATATATATATATATATATATATATATATATATATATATATATATATATATATATATATATATATATATATATATATATATATATATATATATACTGTATATACTGTATATATATATATATATATATATATATATATATAAATATATATATATATATACTGTATATACTGTATGTATATATATATATATATATATATATATATATATATATATATATATATATATATATATATATATATATATATATATATATACATATATATATATACTGTATATACTGTATATATATATATATACATATATATATATATATATATATATATATATATATATATATATATATATATATATATATATATATATATATCGGTTGGTAGAGTGGCCGTGCCGGCAACTTGGGGGTTCCAGGTTCGATCCCAGCTTCTGCCATCCTAGTCACTGCCATTGTGTCCTTGGGCAAGACACTTTACCCACCTGCTCCCAGTGCCACCCATACTTAGATATTGGGTTTCACTATGTTAAGCGCTTTGAGTCACTAGAGAAAAGTGCTATATAAATATAATTCACTTCAACATAGGAGTAATTTTATGGTGTGTGTATAAGGTAAGACATATTTTCTGGTGTTTTGTTTCGCAATATCATGCAAAAGCAACTTTTCTTACCTTCTGGTACCTGCTGATCTGTAATTGGGATCTGCATGAATCCTGAAAAATTGTGTGGGTCCACCTTTGTAGTCCGTGGCGACACTGTAGTCGATAAGCCTCTTCTTTTTAATAACAATAATAATAATACTACATTTTACTTATAAGGCACCTTTCTGGGCACTCAAGGACACCGTACAAAATCAAAACAATAAAATCAAATTGGATAAAAACAACAACAACAACAAAGATAGAGAAGATAAGATGATTACAATGAATAAGCATTCAGGAATAGGTGTGTTTTGAGTCTTGATTTGAAGAGGGATATTGAGTCTAAGTTACGAAGGTCTGGTGGTAAAGAGTTCCAAAGATGTGGGGCAGAGCGGCTGGAAGCTTGGGCACCCATGGCGGATAGCTTAAATAAGGGGACAGTGAGATGGATGGATGAAGAAGATCTTAGGGAACATTTTTCTCTATCTTCTTGTTATGTGACATTCATCCTCCACTGTTGCCATTTCTAATATAAAGTAGTTTAAAGTTCTTACTCATATCCGTCAGTAAACTCGCAAAGAAAGCGCTAAAACATACCGGTGTAGTGAGTTTACATAATTCACCCGAGGAACTTTAGTTATTAGAAAGTTCCGGTCCGACGTTTTTTCACAGGACACAGTTCCGGTGTGGTTGTTTCCGGATTAGGTTATGCTGCTCCGTTATTAATGGAAGTAAAGTGTGAATTTCATTTCAAAAATGAGCTCCATCTTTTGATACTTCTTCCACTCCCGTCCTTGCACGCTACACCGCTACAACAAAGATGACGGGGAGAAGACGCTGTCGAAGTTGAGCCACGCAAATAAGAGAGGCAGAAAACGGCTTGAAGATGATGTGTAAAACATCTTCTATGCAACATTTTGAGCAAAGAACCACCATCACATGTTATGTAGACCACAAGGAAGTCTTTTGCATTTAGAAAAAATAATATGACTCCTTTAAAGGCCTACTGAAAGCCACTACTACCGACCACGCAGTCTGATAGTTTATATATCAATGATGAAATCTTAACATTATAACACATGCCAATACGGGTTAACTTATAAAGTGACATTTTAAATTTGCCGCTAAACTTCCGGTTCGAAACGCCTCTGAGGATGACGTATGCGCGTGACGTAGACCGGCGAACACGGGTATGCCTTCCACATTGAAGCCAATACGAAAAAGCTCTGTTTTCATTTCATAATTCCACAGTATTCTGGACATCTGTGTTCGTGAATCTGTTGCAATCATGTTCATTGCATTATGGAGAAGGAAGCTGAGCAAGCAAAGAAGAAAGTTGTCGGTGCGAAATGGACGTATTTTTCGAATGTAGTCAGCAACAACAGTACACAGCCGGCACTTCTTTGTTTACATTCCCGGAAGATGCAGTCAAGATGGAAGAACTCGGATAACAGAGACTCTAACCAGGAGGACTTTTGACTTCGATACACAGACGCCTGTAGAGAACTGGGACAACACAGACTCTTACCAGGATTACTTTGATTTGGATGACAAATACGCAGACGTGCTACTGTGAGTATGCAGCTTTGGCTTCTAAACATTTGATCGCTTGACCGTATGTGCGCAACTTTTTTTTGCGTATGTACGTAACTTTTTTAAAATATATAAGCTTTATGAACCTTGGGTTAGGTGAACGGTCTTTTGGGCTGAGTGATTGTGTGTGTTGATCAGGTGTTTGAATTGTATTGGCGTGTTCTATGGAGCTAGGAGCTAGCATAGGAGCTAGGAGTTAGCATAACAAACACGTATGTGTTTTTATGCAGGATTAATTTGTGGCATATTAAATATAAGCCTGGTTGTGTTGTGGCTAATAGAGTATATATATGTCTTGTGTTTATTTACTGTTGTAGTCATTCCCAGCTGAATATCAGGTACCGTGAGTATGCAGCCTTGGCTGCTAAACATTTGATAGCTTGACCGTATGTGCGCGTCACGTACGTAACTTTTTAAAAATATATAAGCTTTATGAACCTTGGGTTAGGTGAACGGTCTTTTGGGCTGAGTGATTGTGTGTGTTGATCAGGTGTTTGAATTGTATTGGCGTGTTCTATGGAGCTAGGAGCTAGCAGAGGAGCTAGGAGCTAGCGTAACAAACACGCAGGTGTTTTTATGCAGGATTAATTTGTGGCATATTAAATATAAGCCTGGTTGTGTTGTGGCTAATAGAGTATATATATGTCTTGTGTTTATTTACTGTTGTAGTCATTCCCAGCTGAATATCAGGTCACCCCCGGCTCTCACAGCATCTTCCCTATCTGAATAGCTTCAACTCCCCACTAGTCCTTCACTTGCACTTTACTCATCCACAAATCTTTCATCCTCGCTCAAATTAATGGGGAAATTGTCGCTTTCTCGGTCCGAATCTCTCTCACTTCATGCGGCCATCATTGTAAACAATAGGGAACTTTGCGTATATGTTCAACTGACTACGTCACGCTACTTCCGGTAGGGGCAAGCCTTTTTTTTATCAGATACCAAAAGTTGCAATCTTTATCGTCGTTGTTCTATACTAAATCCTTTCAGCAAAAATATGGCAATATCGCGAAATGATCAAGTATGACACATAGAATAGATCTGCTATCCCCGTTTAAATAAAAAAAATTCATTTCAGTAGGCCTTTAAAGTGCCCTATAATCCGGTGCGCCTTATATATGAAAACAGATAAAAAATAGACCATTCATCGGCAGTGCGCCTTATAATCCGGTGCGCCCTTGGTTCGGAAAATAGGGTATACATACAGTATATATAAATCTCGTTACTGGTTAGCATTATGGTGATTTCAAAACCTCCAAATGTGGTAATGAAAACTACAAGTAAGATGCATGTTACAATCAAACAGCTGGCATGTAATGAGTACAATACTTACAGTAAAAGCACTTTGTAGGGCTCGACTACACTACAGGCTGGCACGTACAACTTAATGGCAAAGACTACTTCCTGCCTACGGCAACACACCTAGGACAAACTGAAATTAATGGTAAATGGTTTGTCTTTATATAGCTCTTTAATATACCTGAAACGCGTTTTACATACTACATCACATTGATGGTGTACTTTATATGATGCATACTTATTTTAGTTCTACTTCCTGTTTCCCTCACCTGTCTTTGATTGGCAAGTTGGGCGCACCTGTTTCAGGTTGCCAATTAGGCTTCTTTAAAGGCCTACTGAAAGCCACTACTACCGACCACGCAGTCTGATAGTTTATATATCAATGATGAAATCTTAACTTTGCAACACATGCCAATACGGCCGGGTTAACTTATAAAGTGCAATTTTAAATTTCCCGGGAAATATCCGGCTGAAAACGTCTCGGTATGATGACGTTTGCGCGTGACGTCACGGATTGTAGCGGACATTTTGGATTGTAGCGGACTTTTTGGGACACCATTGTGGCCAGCTATTAAGTCGTCTGTTTTCATCGCAAAATTCCACAGTATTCTGGACATCTGTGTTGGTGAATCTTTTGCAATTTGTTTAATGAACAATGTAGATAGCAAAAAAAAAAGAAGCTGTAGGTGGGAAGCGGTGTATTAGCGGCCGGCTGCAGCAACACAAACACGAAGCGGCTACGTCGTAGCTGGTGTTTCATTGTTTACATTCGCGAACAATGACAGTCAAGCCTTACCATTAGCCTGTGGAGAACTGGGACAACATAGACTCTTATCAGGAGGACTTTGAGTTGGATACGCATGCTTGTGGCGATGGGACAACAGAGACTCTTACCAGGAGGACTTTGAGTTGGATACGCGCTACCGTGAGTACGCAGCTGCGGCTTCCAAACATTTGATCGCTTGCCCGTACGTGCGTGCCGCTATGTGCATGTCACGTACGTAACTTTGGGGAAATATATGTGCTGTATGAACTTTGGGGAGGTGAACGGTACTTTGGGCTGTGGGATTGAGTGTGTTGTGCGGGTGTTTGATTTGTATTGGCGGGTTATATGGACGGGAGGGGGGAGGTGTTTGTTATGCGGGATTAATTTGTGGCATATTAAATATAAGCCTGGTTGTGTTGTGGCTAATAGAGTATATATATGTCTTGTGTTTATTTACTGTTTTAGTCATTCCCAGCTGAATATCAGGTCCCACCCGCCTCTCACAGCATCTTCCCTATCTGAATCGCTTCCATTGCCCTCTAGTCCTTCACTCTCACTTTCCTCATCCACAAATCTTTCATCCTCGCTCAAATTAATGGGGAAATCATCGCTTTCTCTGTCCGAATCGCTCTCGCTGCTTGTGGCCATGATTGTAAACAATGTGCAGATGTGAGGCGCTCCACAACCTGTGACGTCACGCTACTTCCGGTACAGGCAAGGCTTTTTTATCAGCGACCAAAAGTTGTGAACTTTATCGTCGATGTTCTCCACTAAATCTTTTCAGCAAAAATATGGCAATATCGTGAAATGATCAAGTATGACACATAGAATGGATCTGCTATCCCCGAATAAGAACATCTCATTTCAGTAGGCCTTTAAATGCCGGCCCGCCCTGCAGACACAGGCTGGATCCTTTCTTGTCAATGTATTTATTTTTTGCTTGCTTTGCTGACCATGCACTTTTTTCCCTTTGCTTTCCGTGCACTCCCTGATTTGAGACTCTGCACGTTGTCTCCTGTCGCCGCATCTTGCTGTCACAACCATCGCCATCATGCACAGCCGTGGCAGCATTTGTGTCATTTTAGGGCTTGGAACTTGAATTGGACCTTAGCTGGTGCACAATGTGCCCTCTTCCCCTGTATGTGTAGGAAAAGGAATTTGAAAAGTCTGGTCCAAACTTTCTCAGCTTTTAACATGAACTTTTATTCTCTGTAACCTTCTTGTTTGCGGGTTTATTTTATTGTCTCGTGTTCCCTCTGCGCTTTATAGGAGTCATGTTGAGTTACTGCTGATGAAAACCCTGAAACTTCCTCTTATGTCATAAGGAGAGAAAAAAAACTGTAGGCCGCTTCATTGTGAAGAGTTGCAAGTAAATTAAAGGTTTATGCCGCAGAACCAAAACAAATGAGATAACCCTGCCCAGCCATTCGATGGGAAATATCAGCATAATCATCATCATCTTCTTCCCCGGGTCGGCATTCCTCCACCACCCTGCTGCCAAATACTGTTCATTTGAATAAAGGAATGGGAACTTTTCACCAGCGTAAAATCAACAGCGAACCGGAGGGTGGTTACATTTCCAATTCCAATTCCAAAACCAAACCCGGCCAAGCAACATTCAGAATAGCAATCAACGGAGCAATTGAGAGGACACACAAACATGACACAAAACAATCCAAAAGTAGTCAAACAAAACTGAATAATAACAACAACAGTATCAATATTAATAGGAATTCCAACATAGCAGTGATTAGAAATCCCTCATTGACATTATCATCACAGTCATTTATAAAAAATAAAAAATTAAAACATTGAAAAAAGGAACAATAGTGTAACAGTGGCTTACACTTGCATCACATCTCAACACATTGAGCCCAATATTTACCAAAAATATAAAATAAGTCATATTTTAGTTTCATTTATAGTTAAAACAAATTTAAATAATGAATCCCATATTCCAATATATGACTCATTATTATCTCAACTAAATGCAATTTTTTCTACTGATATCATCTCCATAGCTTGTGTATACCAGTCTGTATTTATTATGTGTGTATACCAGTCAGTATGTATTATGTGTGTATACCAGTCAGTATGTATTATTTGTGTATACCAGTCAGTATGTATAATGTGTGTATACCAGTCAGTATGTATTATGTGTGTATACCCGTCAGTATTTATTATGTGTGTATACCAGTCAGTATGTAGTATGTGTGTATACCAGCCGGTATTTATTATGTGTGCATACCAGTCAGTATGTATTATGCATGTATACCAGTCAGTATTTATTATGTGTGCATACCAGTCAGTATGTATAATGTGTGTATACCAGTCAGTATGTATTATGTGTGTATACCCGTCAGTATTTATTATGTGTGTATACCAGTCAGTATGTAGTATGCGTGTATACCAGTCGGTATTTATTATGTGTGCATACCAGTCAGTATGTATCATGCATGTATACCAGTCAGTATTTATTATGTGTGCATACCAGTCAGTATGTATTATGTGTGTATACCAGTCGGTATTTATTATGTGTGTATAACAGTCAGTATGTATCATGTGTGTATACCAGGCAATATGAATTATGTGTGTATACCAGTCAGTATGTATAATGTGTGTAAACCGGTCAGTATGTATAATGTGTGTATACCAGTCAGTATGCATTATGTGTCTATGCCAGTCAGTATGTATAATGTGTGTATACCAGTCAGTATGTATAATGGGTGTATACCAGTCAGTATGTATTATGTGTGTATACCAGTCGGGTATGTATTATGTGTGTATACCAGTCAGTATGTATTATGTGTGTATACCAGTCAGAATTTATTATGTGTATATACCAGTCAGTATGCATCATGTGTGTATACCGGTCAGTATGCATCATGTGTGTATACCGGTCAGTATGCATTTTGTGTGTATACCAGTCAATATGAATTATGTGCGTATACCAGTCAGTATGTATAATGTGTGTAAACCAGTCAGTATGTATAATGTGTGTATACCAGTCAGTATGTATTATGTGTCTATGCCAGTCAGTATGTATAATGTGTGTATACCAGTCAGTATGTATAATGTGTGTATACCAGTCAGTATTTATTATGTGTGTATACCAGTCAGTATTTATTATGTGTGCATACCAGTCAGTGTGTATTATGTGTGTATACCAGTCAGTATTTATTATGTGTGTATACCAGTCAGTATGTATTATGTGTGTATACCAGTCAGTATTTATTATGTGTACATACCAGTCAGTATGTATTATGTGTGTATACCAGTCAGTATTTATTATGTGTGCATACCAGTCAGTATTTAGTATGTATATACCAGTCAGTATGTATTACATGTGTATACAAGTCAGTATGTATTATATGTGTGTACCAGTCAGTATGTATTATGTGTGTATACCAGTCAGTGTTTATTATGTGTGTATACCAGTCAGTATGTATTATTTGTGCATACCAGTCAGTATTTATTATGTGTGTATAATATACCAGTCAGTATTTATTATGTGTGTATACCAGTCAGTATGTATTATGTGTGTATACCAGTCGGTATTTATTATGTGTGCATACAAGTCAGTATTTATTATGTATATACCAGTCAGTATGTATTACATGTGTAAACCAGTCAGTATGTATTACATGTGTATACCAGTCAGTATGTATTATATGTGTATACCAGTCAGTATATATTATGTGTGTATACCAGTCAGTAATTATTATATGTGTATACCAGTCAGTATGTATTATGTGTGCCGGAATGATAAGATTGTTCGTTGCGTTTGTTTAAAGTGGACATGCTGTGGTGGTATACAATAAAAAATAAAAATAAATATTTATTATATACCCCCCTGTAATGTACTTTATATATATGTAACAACCACAGACACTTCAATAAAATCCCCTGAAGAGCAGGGAAACCTGCGAAACAGGCTTTTAGGGATGAAATAGCCTCTGTGTTTTTTCCTGACCTAACTTATATTCCGCTCTACCCCGGTATTGAGCACTGTATAATATATAAACCACAGAAAAATTTAATATATATATATATATATCTGTGATGAGGTGGCGACTTGTCCAGGGTGTACCCCGCCTTCCGCCCGATTGTAGCTGAGATAGGCTCCAGCGACCCCCCGCGACCCTAAAAGGGACAAGCGGTAGAAAATGGATGGATGGATATATATATATATATATATATATATATATATATATATATATATATATATATATATATATATATATATATATATATATATATATATATATATATATATATAAATATATATATGTATGTATATGTAAATATATATACATATACATATATATATACATTTATATATATATATATATATATATATATATATATATATATATATATATATATATATATATACATATATATATATACATTTATATATATATATATATATATATATATATATATATATATATATATATATATATATATATATATATATATACACACATATACATTTATAAATATTCATATACATATATTACATAAATATACATTTATAAATGCATATATATATATATATATATATATATATATATATATATATATATATATATATATATATATATATATATATATATATATATATATATATATATATATACGTTAGGTCAGGAAAAGACACAGAGGCTATATCATCCCTACAAGCCTGTTTCAAAGGCTTGTAGATATATATATATACATATATATATATTTATATATATATATTTGTGAGGCTATGCCACCCCTGACCGCCGTAGTGATTCCACCGTATGTCGGTGTCATGGACACAGCCTGATCTTATTTATTGGAGTTTTTCCATTATTTGTCTCACCTGTGGTGGCTTTGGGCTGCTTATTCATATAAGTAGGTTAGGACTTCCAGTCGCATCAATCCTGCTACAAACCAAACGGATGACTTTGTTGTCTCAATCCAATTTAGGAGCTTGATACCCAGCAACCCCTGGCAAACGAATATACGTGCGCGTGCGTGCATGTGTGTGTGCGTGTGTGTGTGTGTGTGTGCGTGTGTGCAATACGAGTAAATTGGTGTGTGGCCTATAGCTCCAGATGGGTGGTGCCTCCAGGCTAGTCTGTACACCACACACACTTTCACTCCTCCAAACACACACACACACACACACACACACACACACACACATGTTTTCTGCGTCTCCGCTGTGGTGTGTAAAAATAAGTGTTAGTAATATTCCAAGTAAGCTGGTGGCCATATTCAGGAAAATATGTTGGAATGTTAGGGGATGTAGTCGTGAAAAGCCTGCGGACATCAGACGCTAGGACTCACAGCAGAGCGCATCAGCTGAATAGATGAGTACGCTCCTGAAGGCAACGTTGTTCACTTTGGACTCCAGCAGAGCCAACACTGGCAATCAGCAGGAGGACACACACACATTGGCACACACACACCGATCGCCTACACACACATACACACATGGCTGTCTCCCCTTAAAGCACACTTTCTCCCACCTTGTTCCTCTGCCATTAATGGAGGGAGGAACGGATGTTTAATAGGCAGGAAAAGGTCAAGGTCTGATACTCGCCTTTGGCGGAGACTGCAGCTGCTTCAAGTTGTACGCAGGAGTCAAACACGGACTATTTTGTCATGTGTGTTGCATCAAGACAGAAAGTATGATCATGCTGATCAATCAATCGTTCATATTTGACACCTTTCTCAGGTCCAATATCAATGACCTTTGACTTTTCTCTATCCATATATTGTAGTCTGTTGATCGATGACCACTTAGTCTGCTCTGAATCTCAAAGGACACAGAGAGCTCTTTAAGGGTTTTTGTCCTGAAAATGAATCCGGCAGTCATTTCCCACAAAACCAATTACTTTTTGAGTAATGGGTAGATGATAACTAACGTTTTTTTCGGACTATATCCTTTCATTTTCTCAAAAATCGACAGTCAATCAATCAATCAATGTTTATTTATATAGCCTTAAATCACAATGGTCTCAAAGGGCTGCACAAGCCACAACGACATCCTCGGTTCAGATCCCACATCAGGGCAAGGAAAAACTCAACCCAATGGGACAATGAGAAACCATTGCACCGGTCGAACCAGGGCGACCGGTGCAATGGACGTCGAGTGGATCTAACATAATATTGTGAGAGTCCAGTCCATAGTGGATCTAACATAATAGTCCATAGTGGATCTAACATAATAGTGTGAGAGTCCAGTCCATAGTGGATCTAACATAATAGTGTGAGAGTCCAGTCCATAGTGGATCTAACATAATAGTGGGAGTCCAGTCCATAGTGGATCTAACATAATAGTGAGAGTCCAGTCCATAGTGGATCTAGCATAATAGTGTGAGAGTCCAGTCCATAGTGGATCTAACATAATAGTGAGAGTCCAGTCCATAGTGGATCTAAAATAATAGTGAGAGTCCAGTCCATAGTGGATCTAACAGAATATTGTGAAAGTCCAGTCCATAGAGGATCTAACATAATAGTGAGAGTCCAGTCCATATTGGATCTAGCATAATATTGTGAAAGTCCAGTCCATAGTGGATCTAACATAATAGTGAGAGTCCAGTCCATAGTGGATCTAACATAATAATGAGAGTCCAGTCCATAGTGGATCTAACATAATAGTGTGAGAGTCCAGTCCATAGTGGATCTAACATAATAGTGTGAGAGTCCAGTCCATAGTGGATCTAACATAATAGTGAGAGTCCAGTCCATAGTGGATCTAACATAATAGTGAGAGTCCAGTCCATAGTGGATCTAACATAATAATGAGAGTCCAGTCCATAGTGGATCTAACATAATAGTGTGAGAGTCCAGTCCATAGTGGATCTAACATAATAGTGTGAGAGTCCAGTCCATAGTGGATCTAACATAATAGTGGGAGTCCAGTCCATAGTGGATCTAACATAATAGTGAGAGTCCAGTCCATAGTGGATCTAGCATAATAGTGTGAGAGTCCAGTCCATAGTGGATCTAACATAATAGTGAGAGTCCAGTCCATAGTGGATCTAAAATAATAGTGAGAGTCCAGTCCATAGTGGATCTAAAATAATAGTGAGAGTCCAGTCCATAGTGGATCTAACAGAATATTGTGAAAGTCCAGTCCATAGAGGATCTAACATAATAGTGAGAGTCCAGTCCATATTGGATCTAGCATAATATTGTGAAAGTCCAGTCCATAGTGGATCTAACATAATAGTGAGAGTCCAGTCCATAGTGGATCTAACATAATAATGAGAGTCCAGTCCATAGTGGATCTAACATAATAGTGTGAGAGTCCAGTCCATAGTGGATCTAGCATAATATTGTGAGAGTCCAGTCCATAGTGGATCTAACATAATAGTGAGAGTCCAGTCCATAGTGGATCTAACATAATAGTGTGAGAGTCCAGTCCATAGTGGATCTAACATAATAGTGTGGGAGTCCAGTCCATAGTGGATCTAACATAATAGTGAGAGTCCAGTCCATAGTGGATCTAACATAATAGTGTGAGAGTCCAGTCCATAGTGGATCTAACATAATAGTGAGAGTCCAGTCCATAGTGGATCTAACATAATAGTGAGAGTCCAGTCCATAGTAGATTCAACATAATAGTGAGAGTCCAGTCCATAGTGGATCTAACATAATAGTGTGAGAGGCCAGTCCATAGTAGATCTAACATAATAGTGTGTGTCCAGTTCATAGTGGATCTAACATAATATTGTGAGAGTCCAGTCCATAGTTGATCTAACATAATAGTGTAAGAGTCCAGTCCATAGTGGATCTAACATAATAGTGAGAGTCCAGTCCATAGTGGATCCAGCATAATAGTGAGAGTCCAGTCCATAGTGGATCTAGCATATTAGTGTGAGAGTCCAGTCCATAGTGGATCTAACATAATAGTGAGAGTCCAGTCCATAGTGGATCTAAAATAATAGTGAGAGTCCAGTCCATAGTGGATCTAACATAATATTGTGAAAGTCCTGTCCATAGAGGATCTAACATAATAGTGAGAGTCCAGTCCATAGTGGATCTAACATAATAATGAGAGTCCAGTCCATAGTGGATCTAACATAATAGTGTGAGAGTCCAGTCCATAGTGGATCAAACATAATATTGTGAGAGTCCAGTCCATAGTGGATCTAACATAATAGTGAGAGTCCAGTCCATAGTGGATCTAACATAATAATGTGAGAGTCCAGTCCATAGTGGATCTAGCATAATATTGTGAGAGTCCAGTCCATAGTGGATCTAACATAATAGTGAGAGTCCAGTCCATAGTGGATCTAACATAATAGTGTGAGAGTCCAGTCCATAGTGGATCTAACATAATAGTGTGAGAGTCCAGTCCATAGTGGATCTAACATAATAGTGAGAGTCCAGTCCATAGTGGATCTAACATAATAGTGTGAGAGTCCAGTCCATAGTGGATCTAACATAATAGTGAGAGTCCAGTCCATAGTGGATCTAACATAATAGTGAGAGTCCAGTCCATAGTGGATCTAACATAATAGTGTGAGAGTCCAGTCCATAGTGGATCTAACATAATAGTGAGAGTCCAGTCCATAGTGGATCTAAAATAATAGTGAGAGTCCAGTCCATAGTGGATCTAACATAATATTGTGAAAGTCCATTCCATAGATGATCTAACATAATAGTGAGAGTCCAGTCCATAGCGGATCTAGCATAATATTGTGAAAGTCCAGTCCATAGTGGATCCAACATAATAGTGAGAGTCCAGTCCATAGTGGATCTAAAATAATAATGAGAGTCCAGTCCATAGTGGATCTAACATAATAGTGTGAGAGTCCAGTCCATGGTGGATCTAACATAATATTGTGAGAGTACAGCCCATAGTGGATCTAACATAATAATGTGAGAGTCCAGTCCATAGTGGATCTAGCATAATATTGTGAGAGTCCAGTCCATAGTGGATCTAACATAATAGTGAGAGTCCAGTCCATAGTGGATCTAACATAATAGTGTGAGAGTCCAGTCCATAGTGGATCTAACATAATAGTGTGAGAGTCCAGTCCATAGTGGATCTAACATAATAGTGAGAGTCCAGTCCATAGTGGATGTAACATAATAGTGAGAGTCCAGTCCATAGTGGATCTAACATAATAGTGAGAGTCCAGTCCATAGTAGATTTAACATAATAGTGATAGTCCAGTCCATAGTGGATATAACATAATAGTGTGAGAGTCCAGTCCATAGTGGATCTAACATAATAGTGAGAGTCCAGTCCATAGTGGATCTAACATAATAGTGAGAGTCCAGTCCATAGTAGATTTAACATAATAGTGAGAGTCCAGTTCATAGTGGATCTAACATAATATTGTGAGAGTCCAGTCCATAGTTGATCTAACATAATAGTGTAAGAGTCCAGTCCATAGTGGATCTAACATAATAGTGAGTGTCCAGTCCATAGTGGATCTAGCATAATAGTGAGAGTCCAGTCCATAGTGGATCTAACATAATAGTGAGAGTCCAGTCCATAGTGGGGCCAACAGGAGACTATCCCGAACAGAGACCGGTCAGCAGCGCAGAGACGTCCCCAACCGATGCCCAGGCGAGCGGTCCACCCCGGGTCCCGACTTTGGACAGCCAGCACTTCATCTGTGGCCACCAGAAAAGAAAAGAAACGGCAGATCAACTGGTGCGACTTATAATCAAGTGCGCCTAATCATTTTGGTTGTGCTTACCAACCTCGAAGCAATTTTTATTTTGTACATGGTGTAATGATAAGTGTAACTAGTAGATGGCAGTCACACATGAGAGGTATGTGTAGACTGCAATATGACGCCAGAAAATAACACCAAAACTTTAAATGTTCCATTGAGAATAAAGAACATTACACACAGCACAAAAAACTCTGTCAAAATGTTTTAGTATGACTTCGAAGCCGCACCGCTTGATGGATTGTTGGCCCGTTGCGGTTACCGTAGTCAGAGATACCAGTATTACTATGGTGTGTGTATAAGGACTCCAAAATGGCACCCATTAGGAGACATATTATCTGGTATTTTGTTTCACAATATTATGCAAAACCACCTTTTCTTAACTTCTGGTACCCGCTGATGTGTATTTGAGATCTGATTAAGTCCTGAAAATGTGCGCACTGTAGTCCGTACCGATGCCGTAGTCCATAATAATACCTGAGATTTATATAGCGCTTTTCTAAGTACCCATAAGCTTCTTCTTGTTATGTGACATTCATCCTCCGCTGTTGCCATTTCTAATAAAAAAGTAGTGTAAAGTTCTTACTTATATCCGTCAGTAAACTCGCTATGGAAGCGCTAAAAACTACCGGTGTAGTGAGTTTACATTATTCACCCAGAGAGAGTTCCGGTTGGACGCTTTTTCACGGGACACATTTCGGGCGTTGTTGTTGCACTAGTGAGCCACGGATGAGGAGATGCTGCTCCGTTATTGATTGAAGTAAAGTGTGAATGTCATTAAAACAGTTAGCGCCATCTTTTGACAGTTCTTCCACTCCCGTCCTTGAACGCTACACCGCTACAACAAAGATGACGGGAAGAAGACGCTGTCGAAGTGGAGGCATGTAAATAAGACCGCCCACAAACCGGCGCATCCTGAAGCGACTGTCAGAAAGCGACTTGAAGATGATGTGTAAAACATCATCCATGCAACATTTTGACCAAAGGACCACCATCACATGTTATGTAGACCACAATGAAATGTGAAATTTAGAAAAAAATCTTGATATGACTCCTTTAATGCGCCTTATAATCCGGTGCGCCTTTTGTATGAAAAAAACACCTGAATAAACCCGCTCATCGGCAGTGCCCTTTACAATCCCGTGCGCCCTATGGTCCAGAAAATGCGATAGTTGTCATCAACAAGTGACATCATTGTGTAAAGGATATCACCAAATGGCTCAGGAACACTTCAGGAACCCACTGTCAGTAACTACAGTTGGTCGCTACATCTGTAAGTGCAAGTTAAAACTCTCCTATGCAAGGCAAAAACCGTTTATCAACAACACATGCAAGGCGAAAACCGTTTATCAACAACACCCGGAAACGGCGTCGGCTTTGCTGGGCCTGAGCTCATCTAAGATGGACTGATACAAAGTGGAAAAGTGTTCTGTGGTCTGACGAGTCCACAGTTCAAATTGTTTTTGGAAACTGTGGACGTCGTGTCCCCCAGAACAAAGAGGAAAAGAACCATCCGGATTGTTCTAAGCGCAAAGTTGAAAAGCCAGCATGTGTGATGGTATGGGGGTGTATTAGTGCCCAAGACATGGGTAACTTACACATCTGTGAATGCGCCATTAATACTGAAAGGTACAAACAGGTTTTGGAGCAACATATGTTGCCATCCAAGCAACGTTACCATGGACGCCCCTGCTTATTTCAGCAAGACAATGCCAAGCCACGTGTTACATCAACGTGGCTTCATAGTAAAAGAGTGTGGGTACTAGACTGGCCTGCCTGTAGTCCAGACCTGTCTCCCATTGAAAATGTGTGGCGCATTATGAAGCCTAAAATACCACAAGGGAGACCCCCGGACTGTTGAACAACTTAAGCTGTACATCAAGCAAGAATGGGAAAGAATTCCACCTGAGAAGCTTCAAAAATGTGTCTCCTCAGTTCCCAAACGTTTACTGAGTGTTGTTAAAGGAAAGGCCATGTAACACAGTGGTGAACATTTCCTTTCCCAACTACTTTGGCACGTGTTGCAGCCATGAAATTCTAAGTTAATTATTATTTGCAAAAAAAATATAAAGTTTATGAGTTTGAACATCAAATATCTTGTCTTTGTAGCATATTCAACTGAATATGGGTTGAAAAGGATTTGCAAATCATTGTATTCCGTTTATATTTACATCTAACACAATTTCCCAACTCATATGGAAACGGGGTTTGTATATTAAGAAAAGTTATAGGTTTAATGGATGAAGTTTTTTTTTTCTTTCTTTTATACCTTGTCATGACAGAGTCAGGTCTACGAGGGCGTCCTTAGGAAGTACAGCCGACAGTCGACACGCCACAGTAGTCAGGTGACTCTTCTGAGGAACACTGCAGATGACAGTTGAAACATGTCACGGTGAAAAAAAATAAACAACATCCATCTTTTATACCCACAAGGTGTCGGAATATAAGAAACTGAACTCACACACCA
Source organism: Entelurus aequoreus (assembly GCF_033978785.1). NCBI lineage: Eukaryota > Metazoa > Chordata > Actinopteri > Syngnathiformes > Syngnathidae > Entelurus > Entelurus aequoreus. The sequence continues at coordinate 40,839,866 of NC_084754.1, forward strand.
AAAATCTTGTCCTTTCCGAGTGGACACCAACCTGCCATGGCAGCACGCACCATGACACGCAAAGTTAGGCACTTTGAAGGAGCCCTGCACTTTATGACATAAATCATGGTCCCAATACAGAAAACCATTGCATCTAATAGAGAATGTCTCATTTGCACCCCTGGTGGTGAAATTAGGGTGGTCCCAAAAAGGAGGGATTTTTCAAATTGACTGTGTGTCGCTTTTAAAAGTGCCCCCCCTCTGGTCAACATATTAAATAACAAGTGTGTGTAAAAATTTTAAATGCACCCCCTGGTCCACAATTTATAAAAAAGTATATAAAATAAATATGTATATAAAGACATACTGTAATAACTTGAAGTAAATAATGAAGATTAAAAACCAATTACAAAAAAAAAAAATCTAATTTTTTTTTTACTAAAAGCAGTTTTTCTCACAATGTGTCGACTTTTTTTCTTATAACATTGGGAACAATTTCTCATATTCTTTCTGTTTCTTTAATATTGCAGTATTTTCTCGTAAAATTATTACTTTATGTAAAAGTATTACTTTCTTTATGTAAAATTATTACTTTTTAATGCAAAATGGTGACATTTGTCATGTAAAATTATTACTTTTTAATGCAAAATGGTGACATTTGTCATGTAAAATTATTACTTTTTAATGCAAAATGGTGACATTTGTCATGTAAAATTCTGACTTTTATAACAATACTGCCAATTTTGTTCTTGTTCTTGTAAAATAGTGACATTTTTTGAGTAAAACGATTACTTTTTCATAATTTTGCAGAGTAAAATTCAGATTATTATTATAATATTGTCAAAATTGTAAAGTTTTCTTATAAAATTGTGACTCTTTTCATAAAAATTGCCAACATTTTAAGCTTTTCCTGTAAAATTGCGACTGTTATTGAGTAAAATTCCAACTTTTATCATAATATTGCACAAATGTTCAGTTTTTCTTGTAAAATGTTGACTTGCGTTGAGTAAAATGACTTTTATAATAATACTGCCAACATTCTAAATGTTTCTTGTGAAATTCCAACTCATTTTTCACAACAAGCTTTTTTATATTTGCATAGTATGTATATAGTATTAATGTTGTAAATACAAATCTTTATATATCTACAAAGGGTGGTCCTAAAGGGGTAGGGCTTATTAGGGGGTCTCAAGAAGCTCATAAATACAAGAATGTGTGTGTGTGTGTGTGTGTGTGTGTGTGTGTGTGTGTGTGTGTGTGTGTGTGTGTGTGTGTGTGTGTGTGTGTGTGTGTGTGTGTGTGTGTGTGTGTGAGTGTGTGTGTTATAACATTGGTAACAATTTCTCATATTCTTTCTGTTTCTGTAATATTGCAATATTTTCTCGTGAAATTATTACTTTTCTATGTAAAATTACTACTTTTTAATGCAAAATGGTGACATGTGTCATGTAAAATTCTGACCTTTATCACAATATTGCCAACTTTTTTTGTTGTTCTTGTAAAATAGTGAAATGTTTTGAGTAAAATTGTGATCATTATTATAACATTGCCAAAATGTTAAAGTTTTCTTATAAAATTGTGACTTTTGTCGAGTAAAATTACGACTCTTTTCATGAAATTGCCAAAAGTTTAAGCTTTTCTTGTAAAATTGCGACTGTTAATGACTACATTCCAACTTTTATCATAATATTGCACAGACGTTCAGTTTTTCTAGACTTGCGTTGAGTAAAATTACGACTTTTATTATAATACAGCCAAAATTGTGAAATTGTGACCTTTTTCTTGTGAAATTCCAACTCATTTTTTACAACAAGCTTTTTTTATATGTGCATAGTATGTATATATTATTAATGTTGTAAATACAAATCTTTATATATCTAGAAAGGGTGGTCCTAAAGAGGTAGGCCTTATTAGGAGGTCTCAAGAAGATAACAAATACAATAATGTGTGTGTGTGTGTGTGTGTGTGTGTGTGTTCTTGTATTTGTACCCTTCTTGAGACATCAACAAGGAAAAGTATCTTCCATATGAGGAGGTGTGAACAAGTGATGACATAAATCATGGTCCCAATACAGAAAACCATTGCATCTAATAGAGAATGTCTCATTTGCACCCCTGGTGGTGAAATCAGGGTGGTCCCAAAAAGGAGGGATTTTTCAAATTGACTGTGTGTCGCTTTTAAAAGTGCCCCCCCTCTGGTCAACATATTAAATAACAAGTGTGTGTAAGAATTTGAAATGCGCCCCCTCTGGCCACAATTTATTAAAAAATATATATAAAATACACATGTATATAGAGACATACTGTAAGAACTTGAAATAAATAATGAAGATTAAAAACCAATTACAAAAAAAAAAATCAAAAAAGTTTTTTTAGCAGTCTTTCTCACAATGTGTCGACTTTTTTTCTTATAACATTGGTAACAGTTTCTCATATTATTTCTGTTTCTGTAATATTGCAATATTTTCTCGTAAAATTATTACTTTAGTAAAATGATTACTTTAGTAAAATTATTACTTTTTAATGCAAAATGGTGACATTTGTCATGTAAAATTCTGACCTTTATCACAATATTGCCAATTTTTGTGTTGTTGTTCTTGTAAAATAGTGACATGAGAAAATGATGATTATTATTATAACATTGCCAAAATGTTAAAGTTTTCTTATAAACTTCTGACTTTTGTCGAGTAAAATTTCGACTCTTTTCATGAAATTGCCAAAAATGTAAGCTTCATCT